>NW_027361898.1:28625000-28665000 GCF_039654945.1 Dendrobates tinctorius
CTTAAAAGAATGAACATATGCATGTGTATGTAAAAAAAGACTTGCTGTTCATATGTTCAAAAAAGTCTTTTGAAAGCATTTTAACAGCTTAAGGTTTAGAAAAACCACCAAGAAGTTAAAAGAAGTGAACTGACCATTCTTCAGTTTACAATACAAGTCAATGGAAACACTGAAAAAACACCCGAACCTCTTTTTAAGAGATTTGTCAATGTTTTTGCTTAGAATTGGAAAAAAAACCTGCTAAAATTACTAAACAGCAAAGTAGTTTTAAGCTATAAATAATGAGAAATAGTCTTTCAACCATATTTTTAAGAACATTTTTGGAGTAAACCCACTCAAAAAAAAAGTTCTGGGTGCAGATAGCTTTAGATACTTATCTGGTGATCAATTTGTATGGAGCTCAGCTTTCTTTACCAGCTCTGCATTCTATGTACAACTACCCAGGTGCAGAGAGATCACTGGGGCAAGAGGTAAGGACGCCCATGTACACCTAAAGTACAAAGCAGGTAGAGTTGTGCATTATGGTGAGATTTTGAACTGCAAGGGTCCCATATACTGTTCTTCCATACCATGGCTGTGTCTTTGAGCACTGAACATCTTGTACTTCTGGGCTCTCCAGGGAGTTTGCAGTTCTGGAATATGACAGCACTGGAGGATAATGGCTAGTGCCCGAGACTTGTCAGCCTTCTTTCCATAATTGTAACAAGGTGGCACGGGGTGGTAGTCCCCCGAGTCATCTAAGCCACAGTCAGTGTACACACCGTCACCTTGTAGAGAAATAGAATGGACAGACACAATCCCAGGCACAACTGCAGTCCAACAGGGAAACAGTTTAATAAAAGAGATGAATAAAGTTATTATTTATTATCATTTATTTATATAGCACCATTAATTCCAAGTTAAAGTGAAACATTAACGTCCTGCTCTCTCCTCAACGACGTCCAAGGCCGTACCCACAGCAGCCACGGTGGCCGAAAGATGAGGTAGTCCATATGCTGGAATCTGGACGCTTGAAGTCCTTTCGGTGGGGCACTTATGTAGTCCTAGTGCCTGTTGCACTGCCCAAAGGTCTAGGGAAGCACCTTTTCCCCTCCTGGGATCTGGCAAGGCTCCCAGCCGCAGCTGAGCATCTGCCGTGGGCAAATGTGCCCGGGCTCTGCCCTGGAAGCTGGAGCTTCCCGCTCCCCAGAGGCTGCAATTCCCACCCACTAAGTTAACCTGTGCTGGCCCTGCCTCTAACACATATAGTAACATTGCAGACACAGCACAATAATACATAACACAATGCAATACAACAGTAACATCACAGTACATGTATTATGTTCATAGGCACACCATCCGGGTACCAAACAGGAGAGAGAGAGGAAGCAAAGAGGTTCTCCGCCACCTCTTTACACTTCCCCCTCTTTAAACATGGCTGTCCTCGGCCATTACGACCCCTGAAAAATTAGCACCAAACACATGCATAAAAAAATCTTCAGTGCAGCACCAGCATAAGAGTCCCGGTCTCTCTCCGAGCCGGTCCACATGACCCTAGTCCTATTGTTCCTGAGGCCATTGCAATCAGTATCCATGCCCGATGGCCAACTTATTACACAGTTTTTTAACCTGGCTCGATCCTCGGGTCAGTCTTCCCCTCTCTCCTTTTAGGGAACCACGGGCTTGTGGTTGGTGGTAGGCTGCATTTAACATGGGGCTTGTCCAAGGAGAAAAAGGGCAAAATCCAGGGGTGACACAGTTCAGTTAAGTAGCAGCCGCACACAAAGTCCACCATAATAAACCCCCGTGGGGTTTCAGTCCCGTGATCCAGCAAGGGGTTCATCAACGGGCGCAAACAGACTGGGAGGAGTGGAAAATGAACAGACATGGTCCTTATTCTGTAACCACGCCAGACGCCACAGTCCTTCAGCACCATACTGGGCTCCTTTTCGGGGATGCAGAAAGTTTCCGGTATTCTTTTTGGGTGCAACCGGAACAAAACATAACTTAAAGAAGGCCACTTCAGTCCACACATGGCTGCCGATTTGCATAATAGGCCGCATGCACACCCTGCACCACTATATAAGTGTGGGACGAGATCCTGCTAGAGGAAGAGTTCTCATGGTTCCTCTGGCCCCGCATCCTCTCCAGCGGTGGTCCCACAGTTCCCAGAGCTTCCGGCTCTGCTGTCACATTTGCGGCTGCCTCACTGTGTCTAGGTGTTGCTCTCTCTTGCACATCTTCAGAAACTGCTGCCACGGCCGTTCAAAACGCTGAGCTTCCTGCGTTGAGGTTGCCTCCCAATCAGAGGCCATTCTTACGGCCATCGCGTATGGCCCTCAGGGCCCCTGTTCCTTGAAAAATGCAACATGGTCCCCAATCCACAGAGGACCGTTGAAAGTCAGGGACCCGGCATTCACATAAACTTTCATTCCAGTGTCCAGCTCCTGAATGAACCTGTACCATACAGTTGCCGGGGCATTGCAATTCCGTGACAATGCAGCGCTCCCGCCGCTTCTTCTCCTGTATGACTCCTTGGATCCATTGGGCCTCTGCAGCCGTGGGCACCCGGAGCTCCTCTACATATGTGCTGCTGAGGTCAGCCGGAGCGGACGCGGCCTGTGGGAATGCAGGTGCCCTCACTGCCGGGGACGATGGTGGAGTTGGAAGATGGGGCACCTCAGGTGATGATGGCGGGGCCACAGGAAGCAGAGGGCAGAGGATGAGGTAACGGGATGGCTGGGCGGGGACTCTTTACTCACCGCCGAGCCCAGTGACAGTCCTCGAGCACAGCCGCCAATGCTGGTGACCGCAACTGCCATGATCCCCCGCAGAACCGCCTCTAGGGTCTTCCAGACTCCTTCGGGTTGACGTTAGGACATCGCCAATTCCTTGTAATCCTCAGTCTCCACGGGTTGTTTGTTCGACCGCTGGAACAAGGGTCACTCCTCCAGCTCCTCCGACCACCAGGCCTCAAAGCGCAGGCCCATCTCTGACCGGGCCACGGATCGCCTCTAGTCCTGGCGGCCGATGCCGCCGCGATACAACATGCTTCTTCATTGCATGGTCTCCGAATATGACATCTATCCTTTTGGATTCCACACAATTGTGGGTGGGATACTTTCCTGCTGCTCCTCCCATTTCTCCTGGCCAGGCTAGATGGGCAACAGCTCCATCTTTGCCACACCCATTTAGGGCAGGCATTCTTCACAAAGGGATGTGGCTTTCTTCTTTTCGGTGCCAAGATGCCTCTTTGATGCCCACGACTGGCAGCCCCATCCTTGATTTTCGCGCCAAAGGCGGCCATCTTTTGTTCCCTTTTCCATAGTCACTGATCCATAAGTTCAAAAAGTCCTTGCCTACGATCTTTCTATTGTGAGGCTGTGGAGGTCCATCTTGCCGACTACGCCAAATGTGATAAGGTGGTAGTCCCAGCTGAGTCAACTAAGCCACAGTCAGTGTACACCCCAGCACCTTGTACAGAAATAGACAGGACAGACGCAATCCCAGGCACAGCTGCAGTCCAACAGGGAAGCAGTTTAATAAAAGAGATGAATAAAGTGCAACATTAACTTCCTGCTCTCTCCCTAACGACGTCCACGGCCGCACCCACAGCAGCCGAAAGAGGAGGTAGTCCATATGCCGGAATCTGGATGCTTAAACTCCCTTCGGCAGGGCACTTACCTAGTCCTACTGCCCGCTGCGCTGCCCAAAGGTCCGGGGCAGCACCCTTTTTTCCTCCTGGGGTCTGGCAAGGCTCCCAGCCGCAGCTGAGCATCTGCCCTGGGCAAATGTTCCTGGGCTCTGCCCTGGAAGCAGGAGCTTCCCGCTCCCTAGAAGCTGCAAGTCCCACCCACTAAGTAAACCTGTGCTGGCCCTGCCTCTAATACAGATAGTAACATTGCAGACACAGCACAATAATACATAACACAATGCAATACAACAGTAACATCACAGTACACTTATTCTGTTCATTGGCACACCATCCGGGTACCACACAGGACAAAGAGAGGAAGGAATGAGGCTCTTTACCACCTCCTTACATTATCACGCCTCTCTGGGCATAATAACATAATTTGCACAAGCGGTGTCATCGCCGCTTATGCAATTCTAGCACAGAGAGGAAGGAATGAGGCTCTTTACCACCTCCTTACATTATCACGCCTCTCTGGGCGTAATAACATAATTTGCACAAGCGGTGTCATCGCCGCTTATGCAATTCTAGCACATGCATGCCCCTAATTCCGGCAGCATCACTGCATCTCTGAAGCCAGATGCACACTTCCCGGCTTCAGAGACACGCACTGCGCATGACCGGAAGTTATCTTCCAAACTTCCGCACATGTACTGTGCGCGCCTCTGAAACCGGGATGCATACATACAACCTTGGTTGTTATCAATGAGGTTATTAATGGTTGTCTGAGAAATGTACTGCCACACTAAATGCACTTGGGCAAATCATCAAGATCTGCTGGTGGCAGATCAAAGACGTCCCAGATGTGCTCAATGGTAAACAGTTCGGAGAGCCACTGCCATCCCTGGTAACACGCTTATGCCACACAGGCTGCTCAAATGAGTATGAGCAACAAGTGGCCTGGCATTGTCTTGATGAAAAACAGCTCCAGATACATTTAGAAGAAATTTCACTTTTTCCTTCTTTGTGTTGCAGTTTTAATGTGGAAAAGTGTATGAAGTGCTAGAAGTAGAAACAGAGTTGTATTAGTTAAATGGGTACTTGAAGCTGGATACAATATTGTGATATGTGTGCTTGATGGGAACACCTGGATGCAAGTATACTGGTGGCACATAGCGCTTTCTGTACGGAAGGGTAACGGTGGCTCTGGGAATGGTACAAGTCGGTGAGGAGGCACTGGATGTAGCTCGCCACTTCTATCTCTCAGAGCTGAATGTGGATCTCACAATAAGAAAGGTTGGGGACCCCTGCCCTAATGGTATGTGCACACAGCGCCTTATAGACATCACCGCAGCTGCCGAGCTTACCCAGGTGAGGCTTCCATATCCTGAAGTGGCTAAAAGAAGTTATGTAAGCGACATAAGCTAAAACATGTGCACTAGGGTGATCGCAAAAAAATCGATGTCGGAATTTTGTCCGTCTGGACCCCACAAAACGATTCCCCTTTCCAGATATTGAGATAGCCAAAGTTTGAGCTCGATCAAACGACGTTAACCCGTGCCGCTCGTCGCTCAAAGTTTGAAAAAATCCAAATTGAGGTATTTTAAGATTTAGGTATTTTGCATAGTCTGTTAGACTATAAAGAATGTGACAACAACATTGCAGAAATAGCCCTGACCAAATTTTCGAACCATTTGTGGTATTTGAATGCAGAGTTGGTGGGATTATCGTTTTTTGATCCCATCATTACAGACAATGAAAAGTTGTTAATGGCTAATAAATTGCTCAGTAGCACAGATGAACCATCAGAGCACGCTAGGGTTGTAAATCCAAAAGTTAGGAAAGAAAAATTAAAAGAGGTAGGAAGTAACCGACTTTAACGACCTTCTGACAAAAGATGAAGAACAAAAGCAATATGTCCTGCAAGTTGTAAGCAAATGCCAAGCATTATATTCTGACGTTTCAAAAACTACTTTAACAAAAGCTCTAGAATAGATTAGATAATTATGTAAAATTATCAACTCATGTAGGTTAGCGTGCTCTGATGGTTCATCTGTGCTACTGAGCAATTTATTAGCCATTAACAACTTTTCATTGTCTGTAATGGTGGGATCAAAAAACGATAATCCCACCAACTCTGCATTCAAATACCACAAATGGTTCGAAAATTTGGTCAGGGCTATTTCTGCAATGTTGTTGTCACATTCTTTATAGTCTAACAGACTATGCAAAATACCTAAATCTTAAAATACCTCAATTTGGATTTTTTCAAACTTTGAGCGACAAGCGGCATGGGTTAACGTCGTTTGATCAAGCTCAAATTTTGGCTCTCTCAATATCTGGAAAGGGGAATCATTTTGTGGGGTCCAGACGAACAAGATTCTGACATTTTTCCCCCCCCCATATGAGATCCGGTCACCCTAATGTGCACTGTAGTGTGGTTTTGACATTTCAGGGCACTTTGTTTATTTTGTGGGGCACACTTGCCGAGCTTTTTCAGGTGATTCTGGGCAAAATCCGCCTTAAAAAGATGCCACATGTGCACAGGGTGTTTTCGATGATTCTTTTGGAGCTGGTCCGCTTAAAAAAACACTTAAAAATGCTTCAACGTCTACTCCTTTCAATTATAAAACCACATTACTGATAATTTATTCAGTTTTTTTCTGCATCATGTTTTTAAAAATGCCTGATGAGAAAAACTACATATTACTTCTTTGATGTGTCTCATGGTGGACTCCACTCCAAACTAAGCAATATCAAATTAGAAGGCAAAAAAACGCTTTAGGAAGAAAATTCTCCTAAAAGGTCGCAATGATTCTTCAAAATTGTTTCAGGAAATGCAGAAGGAAAAGAAAAACTAGTCCAAAAACTTCCCAAAGGAGCATTCCCAGAAAACTTGTCACTTGTCATATTACACTAGGACATAGGAACAGAAAAGGACAAGCACATTTATGAGATCATCACAACAAAATAAAGCCTTGAAATACAGATTTAAGCTGCATTCGCACATCCGGGTGTCATGGTCTATGGTTCATGGACCTGACAAGAGTTTCCCAATCCAAAGTCAACAGCTGTTTGAGCAAAAATGAGGTTGTGAAATTCAGGGTTAGGAGATCCAAGTCCAGAGAGGTGTGGTTTGCAAGGGAAAGGAGCAGACATGCTTCTCAGGAACTCCTGCCACTTCCCCTAATCAAGCGGCTAAAAGCATAGAAAAGTGGAAATTTTTTGGACTAAAAGTTGAAAAAACATGCCTGGAAAAGATAAGAAGAAGCAGAGACCCAATTCCACCAAAAGAATTTACCCTCTAGGACAAGCAGGCGGCGGGAGAGGACCCGATAAAGGCCTAACTACAGCTGGAGCTAAGCAACTCAGGCCGGCGCCTGAAGTGAAAGTGAAAGCCGCCCGTCTATCCACAGTAAAACCGGGACTTTTCAGAGATCAATTGGCCCGTGAAACACCTGTGAGGGAGAGACTGTTCCCCGCTGCAGCTCCGGTGCCTGCTGTCAGTGAATTTAAGAAGTGTTGGAAGGATACGGTGGGTCTGGCTGCCAGGGAGAAACAGACACGGCTAAGAAAAGCTGGCGGTGACCCAGCAGATGCAGTGCCGCAGTTGCCCGCTGGGTCCCTCACCCTGGTGTCGGCTGCCGATGCAGTGATGAGGTGTCCTGAGGCTGCGGCGGGTCCAGACGCGAGTGGAGGAAGCCGGCGGTGATTCAATGCATACAGCGCCGCGGGTGTCTGCTGGGCTCCTCACATCAGCGGCGGCTCCGGTGTCAGCTCCTGGTGTGAGGGAGAAGCATCGGGAAGCCGTGACAGAACAAGGTCCCGGGAAACACCTGACGTGAATGGAGGAGGCCGACGGTGAGTCAATGGATGCAGCGCCATGGGTATCCGCTGGGTTCTTCACCTCAGTGGAGGCTTCGGTGTCGGCTCCTGGTGCAGGAGGGAAGTGTCGGGGAGCTGTGTCAGATCAAGGTCCCCGGAGACAGCAAAAGCAGCCGGGGGGAGCTGGCGGAGACTCGGTAGTTTCAGCACTGTCGATGCCCGCTGGGATCTCCTCCTGCACAGCGCGGAATATTGCAGGACAGGCTCTCAGATCTAATGCGCCAGTGTTTATCCCCAGATACGTAGGGGACCAGGCACATGAGGGGCAGTTGAAACCTGAAGATAATGGCATCCAGGGATCTATACCTACAATTGCAGCATTGCAGGGTCTCACCCCTGCATTCAGTGAACCACAATCCCACACTGGGGGTGTGGAAAATAATAAAGTTCTCAGGCTGGATAATGGGGGAAAGGAGACACACCATTATAAATCATATAAAGGAGCTACTAAGGGAAGTTCTCCTCTCAGTGCCCTTACTGATTCCCAGAAATTTAAAGAGGAAGCTCACAGGAAGACTGATGGAAGATCACAACTAAATGGTGCTATTCATAAACATAATCATGATATGCATCTGGAGCCCTTTTTGTCATCTTATGGGGATAGGGGAGAAAATGGTGGTAAAAAGGGTCACTCAGTTAACTCTGACCCGTCGGATGAGTTTGATTGTCTTTACTCAGAGGAGTTTGCTGCTGAAGATGACATATATGATGAACTTGGGAGCGGTTCCTTTGTTGATCAGGTTTCTGATGAACCTCTATCTTCACGCTCTTCTTCAGAGGAGGGGATCCAAGAGTGAGATAAATACCTTATTAATAGATGCCATACCCGCCTCAGAAGATTACCCTACTGAAGGATTTATGATCAAAATGTGCAAAGCTCTTTTGGACTCACTGAACGCCTCTATCGGGACTCATACTCTTCAGGGAAACCCGGTTAAGATACAAAATAATTCTAAAGCATCTGAAGATTTTGTGAAAGACCTTTTAAAGATACTTTGATGCGTTTAACTGATGACTCCTACCCGAATTCTATTAAAAACTCTGGCAACGATATGGAAAATCTAAAATTACCAGACTCTATTAAAAATCATGAGGTGTTGTGTATTAATCCGCCACAGATTTCTCCTACTACCCCAGATTCCATGGATAAAATACAAAACGACTTTGCCGCACTTAAAGACTTTTTGGCTAACTTTGAGGACTTCAAATGGAAAAATAACTTAAAGATCAGAAGAATTCAAGAATCAGTGCATTCCTCACAATTAAAAGAATCTATATCTGTGGTGCCCTCTCATTTGATCCCAAACCTCAAAAAAAACAACTTGATCGAGAAGGTCTTCAGAATACGTAGACCTCCTTCTTTGCCATCAAACCTGAACAGAGATGTTATAGTATCATTTTATCCTAACTGGGTAAGGAACGCACTTTTGGGGTTATCAAAAGACCCGCTACTACTGCAGTCTTCATATAACCACCTGACATTCTTCAAGGACCTATCTAGATTGACTCTACAAAAACGAAATTTATTTTGCCCTGCAACCCGTGAGCTCCTGCGCAGTGGAATCCCCTTTCGCTGGACTCAATCCTCGACTTTAGAAGTGAAGTTTGCATCCAGAACATTTCATCTTACCTTACCCAAAGAGGGAATCGACTTCTTGATGTCTGCCAGGATAGGCCCTCCTGAAGCCTCATCTGGATCATCCTCACCGCCCAAATCGGATCTTCGTCCAAACTGAGAGATGTGAACTTTACAAATACTCTGCTCTTCTATAATATTTTTCAACTTTGAAATTTGATCTTCCTAGATGGGAAAGCTGTAGCTTATTAGTTAGTGTTAAATTTAGAACTACGTATAGAATAGCTTAAGGAAATATTTTCCACTTTTAGATAGTTTTTTGAATAAACCATTTTTTTTTTTGCCTCCACTCAGTCCTAGGGCATTCACAGGATGTTCCGGACATGACGGGCTTTCATATTTTTCACCGTATATTTAGTATTTTAATTTTTTTTTCTTAAAGTATCAGAGGCATAATAAGTGCATTGATCTTTTTTTTTTAGGTGGTTAGGTTTTGATTTTTTTTCTTCTATTTTAGCCTTTGGTAATGAGTACTTTAGCCTTTGTTTCTTAGCTATCACAATTATGCAAACACTATAGCATAGATTGTGTACTGATTCAATTTCTAGGGTGTACTTAATTATTCCCAATGATCACCAAAATGATCATATACTATATAATGATATTTGCATTTGTCAATGTCTTTTAACCTTTTCTTCTACAAGTTTTTGATACTAAGCAACGGTTAATTTTTTATATGTACGAGGATATTTGTACTCGGTTGGCGGATAATATGCAACATTTCAGCTTCTGTAAATTTTTGTATAATCTGTATGTTTGACTGTCTATTTCCTCACTTTGTGGGGTATTCCTGTCTTTACAGGGATTATGTTTTCCCTATCCTAGTCCCATTGTTTTCGCTCTGTACCCTATTCCCCTTCCCTCATAAAAAATGTTAAAATTAATAAATGTAAATATTTAGGTCACAAAAAAATGAGATAGGTATTCGAGGAGTGATACCTTTATTGGCTAACCAGAGAAATTATATTTGCAAGCTTTCAGGGCTCAGAAGGCCCCTTCATCAGGCTGCATTACAAGTGTCACTCCTCGAATACCTTTCTCATTTTTTTGTGACCTAAATATTTACATCGATTTATCTGGCTAAAATGGTACCACAATATTATTTTGTATTGTACATCGTAAAATTAATAAAAAATATTGGAACAGGAGACCCAGGGTCAGACCATCCATCGCGGTCTATACTTGGATCATGACACATGGATGTTTAAATAGACCTAACACTTTTGTTATGTCATAGAACAGAAAAAAGTTTGGACATCATTACAACAAAAGATATTCCATGTATGCTAGTACTGTTGTTATAACATTTCAATAATATATTTGAGTGAATAGTATTCAGTACAGCAATGTGTTTTACAAAGTGATGAACAAGCACAAATCCAGACAGTATAACTTTGGAATACTAGATACGGTAAAAATATGACAGCATCTTGCAGCTTAAAAAAATATTTAAAAAGAATTGTTTACTCCTATTCAGCAACATTATATGCACAGTTTTGTCTTGTAGTATTTTTTCTCAACAGGAAGTGAGTTGGGGAAAATGTGAGTTCAATTTATTGAATCCATTAATTTAACTAAATCTTGCTAAAGTAGCACACAAGTGAAAACATGTAACTATTAGTCGACTTATTATGTATTTTTATGTGATTTGCAGATGACACAACATTGACAGTAACAAACGTAGATGGAATTAAGGACTTATTACAGAGTGTCAAGATGGTAAGCTCGAGCATGAGACTGCTACTCATTACAAAGAAGAAAAAGATATTGACCACTGTCAGGTATGACCAGGACACATTTGAGATGGATGGCGACAAACTGGAAGTTGTAGAGGATTTCAAGATGCAGTGATGACACCGGAAGTCAATGGGAGAACAGATATGGGTAAATAAACAATGAAGTCACTGGACAAGGTCTTCAAATTAAAGAACATTTTACTAACGACAAAGACACGGCTCGTGCATAGTTTGGTCTTTTCTGTGGTATGAGAAATCTAGGCGATAAAGAAGCAAGACAGAAAAAAAATCGACACCTTCGAAATGTGGTACTGGAGAAAGATGCCATCAATACCGTGGATGGCAAGGAGAATAAACAAATCAAACCAGACAAGTCACTCCTGTTAGGCGTCGGGTTCCTGCCACTGCACAGCAGGAAACCAGAGCCTTGCACCCAGCGGTCTCCCATTCTTCTTCAGCCAAAGTGGAGAATGCTCAGCAGATTCGTCGGTCCCGGCGCTCTGTCCAGGCCAACTCCGTGGGTTTGCTTGCTGCTGCCACCTCTGGCACAGCTATGACAATGCATGCTGCTCAGCAGCGAGATTCTCCAGGGACTTAGTCCTCATGTCGGGCCACTGAGCATGCCCGACGAGTGATCTCCCATTGGAGATCGAGGGTCAGGTGCTCAGGTCCTGCTCGTGTTCGGATTGGCCCATTCGAGAAGCCAGGAAGGTCCCAGACGCCCGTGGCTATAAAAGGTTTGCATGGCCGCTCGCCCATGCGCTAGGATAGACTGTATTTACAGACTATGTGGAGAGAGTGATGTATGCATGTATGAATGTCTCTGGTGACTGACTCATTATGAAACCCCTACCCTTGGTACGCATGTGTTGTGCAGCCTAGCCTGCTAGCGCCCAGGCTTAGGTGTAGGTAGGGCAGAGTCAGAGTCAGGCATTAGTCCCCATCAGTGACTCGGCACGCCACAGTGCGCATGCTCCACACTCCGTAGCCAGCGTCTATAGTGGCTTTCGCGGCAGCGACGCCGTGCGCTCAGAGGGCCTAAAGGAACTCTAACCCCGTGTCCTTGGGGTAGAGGTCTGTGGCCACTTTCTGTGCGCTTTTTGGCTGGGCTCTGTGAGCTAAACAGGCTCCGGTATTTACGTTCAGCGGCTGTGCGGCTCTGTGAGTCAACAGAGTTCGCCCCTGTTCACACTGGGTGACGTAACCCACGTGTGACTGTTTTCACACCGCTCTATTCTTCCACCATTACCTAGCAGCAGTGTACCACCTCTGCACGGTGGACCCCGGGCTGCGAACGCACCTACTATTATTTATAATTTGGTGCATTCCGCCAGCCCTAACAAGTCTAAGCAAATATCACTGAACTACAACTTGCCTACTTTGGACACATCATATGAAGACAGCAATCACTGGAGAATGACATCATGGTTGGAAGAATAGAATGAACAAGGTGAAGGTGAAGACCAGCAATGAGATGGCTTGATACTATCAAGTTAACGGCTGAGAAAACTTATCTAGGCTAACACAAGATCAATCATCCATCAATTCGCCATGGCCTGAGATCAAGCCGAAGGCTGTTAAAAAAAGAAGTGTTACTGCTCGTGTTTATAAACTTACTGAACGTTTCATTGCTTCACTGTTTGTACCATGTTGGCTCTACTGTGACTAACGGAATCATCAGTAACTTCTGGCCATCTCCTTGGCTCCATCACAGATTCCATCTACAGTGTGTCCATAAAGTCATGGTGCACTTTTGACCAGTCATAGGAAAGTATACAAGTATACCACGATCCCCGGATCTGATGCCCTTAGCCTTTTACTTTTAGGGTTATGCGAAGCAACATATTTACATTGAACATATCAATGTCATTAATCACTTAAAACAGAGCATCACATACAGTGGGGCAAAAAAGTATTTAGTCAGTCAGCAATAGTGCAAGTTCCACCACTTAAAAAGATGAGAGGCGTCTGTAATTTACATCATAGGTAGACCTCAACTATGGGAGACAAACTGAGAAAAAAAAAATCCAGAAAATCACATTGTCTGTTTTTTTTTCATTTTATTTGCATATTATGGTGGAAAATAAGTATTTGGTCAGAAACAAAATTTCAGCTCAATACTTTGTGATATATCCTTTGTTGGCAATGACAGAGGTCAAACGTTTTCTGTAAGTCTTCACAAGGTTGCCACACACTGTTGTTGGTATGTTGGCCCATTCCTCCATGCAGATCTCCTCTAGAGCAGTGATGTTTTTGGCTTTTCGCTTGGCAACACGGACTTTCAACTCCCTCCAAAGGTTTTCTATAGGGTTGAGATCTGGAGACTGGCTAGGCCACTCCAGGACCTTGAAATGCTTCTTACGAAGCCACTCCTTCGTTGCCCTGGCGGTGTGCTTTGGATCATTGTCATGTTGAAAGACCCAGCCACGTTTCATCTTCAATGCCCTTGCTGATGGAAGGAGGTTTGCACTCAAAATCTCACGATACATGGCCCCATTCATTCTTTCATGTACCCGGATCAGTCGTCCTGGCCCCTTTGCAGAGAAACAGCCCCAAAGCATGATGTTTCCACCACCATGCTTTACAGTAGGTATGGTGTTTGATGGATGCAACTCAGTATTCTTTTTCCTCCAAACACGACAAGTTGTGTTTCTACCAAACAGTTCCAGTTTGGTTTCATCAGACCATAGGACATTCTCCCAAAACTCCTCTGGATCATCCAAATGCTCTCTAGCAAACTTCAGACGGGCCTGGACATGTACAGGCTTAAGCAGTGGGACACGTCTGGCACTGCAGGATCTGAGTCCATGGTGGAGTAGTGTGTTACTTATGGTAGGCCTTGTTACATTGGTCCCAGCTCTCTGCAGTTCATTCACTAGGTCCCCCCGCGTGGTTCTGGGATTTTTGCTCACCGTTCTTGTGATCATTCTGACCCCATGGGGTGGGATTTTGCGTGGAGCACCAGATCGAGGGAGATTATCAGTGGTCTTGTATGTCTTCCATTTTCTAATTATTGCTCCCAAAGTTGATTTCTTCACTCCAAGCTGGTTGGCTATTGCAGATTCAGTCTTCCCAGCCTGGTGCAGGGCTACAATTTTGTTTCTGGTGTCCTTTGACAGCTCTTTGGTCTTCACCATAGTGGAGTTTGGAGTCAGACTGTTTGAGGGTGTGCACAGGTGTCTTTTTATACTGATAACAAGTTTAAACAGGTGCCATTACTACAGGTAATGAGTGGAGGAAAGAGGAGACTCTTAAAGAAGTTACAGGTCTGTGAGAGCCAGAAATCTTGATTGCTTGTTTCTGACCAAATACTTATTTTCCACCATAATATGCAAATAAAATGAAAAAAAACAGACAATGTGATTTTCTGGATTTTTTTTTCTCAGTTTGTCTCCCATAGTTGAGGTCTACCTATGATGTAAATTACAGACGCCTCTCATCTTTTTAAGTGGTGGAACTTGCACTATTGCTGACTGACTAAATACTTTTTTGCCCCACTGTATGTTATTCACTTTGTTACACCAGACGTCCTTACCCGTGTGTGGCAAGAACTTCACTATCGTTTGGATGTGTGTAGGGCAGCAAATGGAGCCCACATTGAATTGCACTGAATAGGTATGAAACTGGGAGAATTTTTCTTTTATTTGGAGCAAATTTCACATTTCTATCTTTTTTTTGTTGCTTTCCAGTGACTGGTCAAAAGTGCACCATAACTTTACGGACTCACTGTATTTTACCAAAACATATAGCACAACATGCTGCACAAATTTTTTCCTTAAAATGATGAAACCAAAAAGGAAACATGTGCATTGTACTGTACATCACAAATTAAAAATAATATGAAGCATTAAAACGAAATTCATAATGCTGATTTGAACCCTGATTAACAGAGAAACAATAGCCAGGCAAGAGTAAATCTAAATCTGCATGTAAAGTATCCATGGAATTTGGTCCATATGTCAACTTTTTGCTATCTAGAATTTAGGTTTCTTCCAGAAATATATTTCTTCTTCTCTTGCTTTCTTAAACTCAGCGTAGATAAATGGAATTCATTATCTTTCCACAATCCACTCCACAGTCTACCATATCTATTGAGAACTGTTAATAGCTCAACTATTTCCCAGTGTGCTAAATCCAATGCACAGGGAGTTACCTATGACTCTCCCATATCTTCCAAAAAACACATCAAAGTCTACACCACCTGCTGCCACCTCCATATTAAACATTTCTGGAATCCTCTTTCACAACTGAGAATCAGAAAAAATGCTAGTGTATACCCTCATCATCTTGTGCCTAGATTACAGTCACATCCTTCTTTATGGTGTCCCATCTAATACTTTTTGCTCCTTCAATCCATCCTCAACTTTTTAGCTTCATTACCCCACCTTTCCCCTTGTTTCTCTTCTGCCTCTCCCCTTTGCCAATCTCTTCAATGTCCAGAGAAATTAGCTCAAACTATTAACACACTTAAAATACTGCCTTAAATTTCTTACTTAAAAGGGAACCCGTCACCAGGTTTGGCTGATATAAGATATGACCACCCCCTTTCAGGGCTTTTATCTACAGCATTCTATAATGCTGTAGATGAGCCTCCATCCTACCTGAAAGATAAGAAAAATAAGTTTTATTATACTCACCCGGGGGCAGTCCGGTCCAATGGGTGTCGCAGGGACGTGTCATCCACACAAAGCATCAGGAGGATGGGGATCATATGAAGATGGGAGGTGCCGGACCTGGACCTGCGACACCCATCGGACCAGACCGCCCCCCTGAGTGAGTATAATAACTTATTTTTCTTATCTTTCAGGTTGGATGGGGGGCTTATCTGCAGCATTATATAATGAGGTAGATAAGCCCTGAAAGGTGGTGGCCGTATCTTATATCGGCCAAACCTGGTGACAGGTTCGCTTTAATCCCCCACTTTCTCCCCACTCATCATTTCCTGTTCTCACAAGACCTCCCTCTTTGCTCACCTCTTGTTTGCTCCTCACAGAGCCATCTCCAGGATATCTCTCATACATGCTTCATACACTGAAGTTCCCTACCCAAACCAGTCAGCCAGTCCTCACCATCGAAATCTTCCAATGCAAACTGTAAACCTATCTCTTCAGAAAAGCTAACAACTAATAATAATAATCTCTTCTTTTAAACTGGACACGTCACCATAAATATCATAGATTGGTAGTCTCCATGGCAAGCTTGCAGATAGAAGAGGAGAGCCTCAAATGCCAGATCTTTGCTGGTGCAAGTTAATCTTCATGAGTTGCATAGTCAGCAGCTTGCTGTAACGCTTTGAACACTTTGCTGCCTTGGGCAAAATACATAACATAACGAAGCCCATGTGACATGATCTAAATTGAGACTATCTAACCAATACATACAATATTAGACCAGGAAGTTCAACGGGTTGGCTCATAGTTATAAAGTTACACAAATTGAAAGAAGGACAGGTCCATCAAGTTCAATCTTTCTTACTAGACTATGCATTAATATACATTATTGTTAAATGCATTTAGACATTTTTTATAACACAACACATGTATATTTCCCATAACAACAGTATTTATATTAGGCCAAACATTTCTTCCCAGACTCCAAAAAAATAATAAGAGATTAACTAGCTTCATATGAAATTGGCACCAGTGTGTGTCTAAAATAAGGAAAGTAGATTATGAGTCCCATTAGTGACAAGGACCGAGATGAATGATAAAGTGCTGTAAAAGATGTTGCCACAATATAAGCAATGGAAAATGAATAAATAAGTTAGGATGACTAAATAGAATCATTATCTATGGCTTTATTCAAGGTAGCTGTGACCTAACATAAGTTCATTATAATTATTTTGGTCTTTGGGATTTCAGAAAGTCGTGAACAGATTTGTCTTGTAACGTTAGAAAATGTGTACTTTGACCAGTGAAATTGGGTAACAGATTTTATTTTTAATTTTAGAATTTGCTGACTATAGTCTGCAAGCTTTCAGGACTTGATATAAGTTTGGAATATCAGGTTGGGCTATAATTAGGAAAGAGTTATGACTAACACTGATAAACAGTAATGCAGGTAGTTCATGTAAGAATTGTGGTGAGTCACACTTTTATATGCCATACCGAATTTTCTCAATTATTATTTTAGAAGCAAAATACAAACTTCTTTCTGTGGTTAAAAATCCAAGGCAAAAACAGGCAAGAATTCAGTTTTCAAGGGTAAGGATATTACTGAACATTATTTTACAGATTTATTTTTGCGCAACATCTATCCATCCATCTAGAAGACATTGGGTCAAGAAAAGATAATGTGAACAGTGATGAATATGAATGTTTTAAGGTTACATGTTTTTGTAAAGTTTTTCATTTTATCCTTATGGCCGATCCCAGGGATTGGGGAGGTCTGTCCATTGCGAAGCATAAGGATATTGTTTTCACCACTTAGGGTAGTATATAGTTTACAGATTGGGATTAGCCCACACATGGGTAGGGGTTAAATCAGAGAAGAAGGGAAGCACTTCCTGCTTCTAGTCAGTCACATTGAGAGTCAAGTTGAGAGTCAAGTTGAGAGTTAGGTGCTAATAGAGGAGAGTTCAGTCAGAGGAAGTGCTCAACAATGACAGTGTTTGACAGGTTCCAAGAAAGTGATACAGCAGCGACGAAGGGGTACTGTCAGTGCCGAGTCTCCAAACAGTATGAGGGCACATCTTAAGTCTTATTCAGAACGTGGGGAAGTCTCAGACCTAGGGCCCAGAAGAGGCATTGGGTGCCAAGTCTCTGTTTCCCCTGTGAGGAGGATGCTGGTCGTGTCTCAGCGAGAGGGAAAGATGGTGGTTCTCAGGGAAGCTGTTATGCCGGAAGAAAGGTCCCTGCTACCAACAGGAGCTGATGAGGCGGGGGCAGGTCAGGCAGAACAGAGTCAAGGACTGTATGCTGGACAAAGGGAACATCTTCCGGAGAGGATTCTGCCTCCCTCTGTGTGCCGTATGTATTCGAATTGCACAGTAAAAATGAACCTGTTGAACCAGACCCAAGGTCTTCTGTCATGTTTGCAGCTAAATCCGGTCCCATGGACAGGGAGATAACCAGGACTCCTTATCTACAAGTGAGTACAGAAAGAATCATACCAGCACATCACACTCATGTCAGACTGTTTATAAGAGAGCTTTCTTAGCAAAGAGAACTCAGTTCGGGCCCACAGCAACCGGCCCTGTACCTCCCTTCATATCTAACAATCTGTCACTTGCAATAGTACTAATAAGTATCTTTGCATAAAAGTCACAACTTGAGTGTTCTGACAATATCTCAAAAAATAATAGTGTGGTGCTTTTCATCATTGGGTAGCCAGACCTGCTCCTGATCAGATTTTTCTTTTGTAGTTTAGACCAAGCGTTAAATTAGATTATACAACTATTTTAACAATTTTAGAGCTATTAATATTAGAGCTATTTAATAACCCAGGCATAGCAGTAATGTCTTTTTTCTGTTTCACAGCTTTCCCACTAAATTACATTAGGCATCTAGCAAGTCGTAGAAAACATCCAAAAAACACATTGCTTTGTGTATCTGTGCAACATATTACTCCAAAATAATGGCTCATGTGCATCTAATGTCTATTCTTTCTAGCTATCAAGAATGGAAGCAGCACGTTCTTCAATAAAACTTCGGCTTCGGCTCGAACACTGAGCCTTTCTTTAGTGAAAGAATCTGCAATTAAAGACCTTAAATAAGGCTGTCCACCATTAACATATTTGCATATATCAAACATAATTATAGCTATACGTTATTATGTTCACAAAATACAACCAGCAATTCCTCAACTAAAGTGCAAAAGTGCATGGTACATTGCCTTAAAAAAGTATGCATACCCCATGAACTTTTCGACATTTTTTCACGTTACACCCACAAACAAATGTATTTTATTGGATTTTAATGGCATACCAACACAATGTAGCAAGTATTTGTGAAGTGTAAAGAAAATGATACCTTTTTTTAAATATTTAAAAAATATAAATCTGAATATTGTGACAGCATTTGTATTCAGCACTCTGTAGTCTGATACCCCTAAATAAAATCCTGAATGACCAATTACTTCCAGAAGTCACATAATTAGTAAATTAAGTCCACCTGTGTGTAATTTATTCTCTGCATAACTACAGCTGTTCTTTGAAGGCCTCAGGAGGTTTGTTTGAGAACATTAAAGATCAAACAGCATCATGAAACCAAGGAACACACCAGACAGGTCAGGGATAAAGTTATGGTGAAGAGTACAGAAGGGTTAGGCTATAAAAAATAGCCCAAGCTGACTGCTTGAAAAAGGTTCAAATGCTGGAACCGAAACATCACCACAATGGGCTTATAAATAAACAATCAACTTTTGTAGTGGGAGTCACGGTGGTGGCATTATATTGTGTCATGGAGAATTATGGAGGCATCATAATGTATTGGGGGCACTGTGGGAGCATCATACTGTGGTGGTGGCCTCATAATGAGTATGATGAATTGTGGGGGCATCATACTGGTTTAGAGGCACTGTATTGGTGCATTCTACTTTGATAGGGGCACTATCGGGCATCATACTTTGCATGTGAGTTACTGTGGGGGCAAATTGTGAAGAGAAATTGAAAATGTGAATATCAATCCATCATACAATGTGTGTGTATAGGGGAATGGACTGATACATGGACCTGTCTGATGGAAAAAAAGGCAAATGTAAATGTGCAGTGTACAATGCTTTATTGTAACTTGTATACATATGTGGGGAAAGCAGCTATAATTAGCTAGAGACGGTGTAGTACAGAATTTTGGCCACTAGAGGGAGACACAGGACAGTGAGCAAAGGACTTAACAGCAGCTGAAGCTTGGAAACGCAAAGTCATGGTAGGCGGAGTTACGGGGACTGAGAAGGGAGATTCCAAAGAAAGGGAATAAAAGGAGGGAGAGTCCCAGGGTTAGGGTCAGACAGTCGGGGGGTGGCCCTGACAGGACAGCTGCAGACAGAGAACGCCTGTGGTACCAGACGGCTGGACACCGAAGAGGTAGTAAGTGTCGCAGCGGACGGATGGGCTCGACCAGGGGAAGCGCTGTGGCCGGTGACTTAGTCAGGTGCAGCGAAAGAACCTAGAGTGCCGTCGGATCAGGAAGGAGAAGGAGGAGGTGACAGGTATACAGGCCAGTGTGCAGGAGCTGTCGTATTGCTGTGGATGTCAGAGAAGACACCCAATAAGGAGGACCTGATTGAACGTTCATCTGCATCTGACTCCAGTCTTTTCGCTCATAAGAAGCGACCACCCCCCCAGTCGGCACACAATCCTCCAAGTGGCGTAGTCGACAGGATCATCACTGCCCAACACAGGTGGTGAGACGGCGCCGGAAAATAGAAGAAAAGGACCCGTGCTGAGCAGGTTGAAGATTGTGGTTTGTGGACTGTGATTGGGATTGCCGAATTTGACCCAGAACGTGACTTTGCAAACCAACAGAAATGGCGACCATCGGGATGGAGGAGTTGGGCGTCACACTGGACTGTCAGGGGCAGCTAAGTCGGGCCCGCCTCTGGTGGGAGCAGTGTAGATCGAGTGACAAGCGCCCCTTCCCTCTGAACACTGGAAAATGGGTGGAGGGGCCGTCGGAGGCCCCACCGTGGAACGTGAGTGACCCTGCTAACCAGGCTGGGTGCGGCTGTTTAGCGCCATTGAGCTCCAGGACATCAACACGATGCGACGCTGCAGCTGCCATGCCCTTGGACGTGTGGAGTGGAGATGGCGGTGGGAGATCGAGGTCCACCGAGTTACCTGCGCCTTGGAGTCACTGCCTGTGTACCGGGCATTTACTCGAGAAGAAGAACCCCGGACGGAGCTGGAGCTGCCGACAGCTGGACCTGCGAAGCTGAAGGTGGAGGTGTGCCAGCCCGCAGCACAGGCCGTGCCGAAACAGCCACTGGAGGAACTGCTGCTGACACTCCCTGTGGAACCATCTGGCCTGAAGGCTGGTCCTGCCGGACGGCGGGATAAAGAACAGCAGCGGATTCCAGGCGACGGGACCGGAAGCAGCAGAGGAACGGCGGGGACCTTATCGCGGTTGGACACTGGCGACATCAAGCCCACCCAGCAGGAGGAGGCCAGTGGCGTCTTGGAAACTCCGGTCGCTCGGATGCCCCAGTTCCCGGAGGAGCTGCGGAGCAGCCGGAAGGAAGCCGCGGCTCCAAGCAAGGTGGGCGTCACTCCGCCTCAGCCAGCGGCATCGAAGGTGACCCCCGCCTAGCCGTCCCATACGAGCGCTGGGTCCAAGGTCCCCGACATTGATCCCCAGCCTCCCCGCCCTGCTTCCCCCTATCCTACCTCACCGGCCCAAGGGGGAGCCAGGCCTAAGGTCCGAACCCCTGAGCTTCAGCCTCCTTGCCCGGCCTTTCCTCAACCAGCGTCCCCAGCTCCTGACGGATCCGCAGCCTACATGGGACCATCGGTCTGGGTCACTGACATCATCTCCCAGAAGAAGGCCAAGGAACGGGCATTCTGGGCACTGCTGCATGAGAAGGGAGAGGCTGCCCTGCTCGTCCACCGGTGCTACGGACAGCTCGTTTACACAAACGTTGAACAAGACTACGGATTCATCAAGGAAACAGAGATTGGCCACAAACTCTACCTCAATGCGGCCTCCATTAAGCTTGTGAGGGCCCTGCAGATGGGGGACTGGGTATCCTTTTATAAAGAGTACTGCCCCCCGTGGCTACTATGCTGTGGCCATGATCGTATACCCCAAAGAGCACGGAACCGAGGCGGACTCCTGGGTCTCGGGCACTAAGGACACTCGGGGCCCAGGGACTGCCAGATATCCCGGGGGCTCCATAGCTGTGGAGTTCCCTTCTGCCGGTGGAGAAAATCCGCCATCAGGAGATGGCCTGGAGCACCGCTGACATACACAGACTACTGGGACTGCTGTGTGCTGTTGCACAGCCTGGGGACTGTTCTGCATCCCCTTGGGGTAAGAAACCCTGTCTCCTGATGCAGCAGGGATGCAATGGGGGTGCTTCCCACAAAGGAAGGGGGCGCACCAATATTTGAAAATGTTTTAATAATGTTTGAAAATGTTTGGGGAAATAAATGATAACCAATGTTGAAAGATATTTAACGTATATGTTGAAGTAGATAGTTTAAGTGTTATAATTATTAAAAGTGGTAAAATATTGAAACTATGTATATTTAAATATTGCAGAAGCTAAAAATGTTATATGGGTAAAATTGTTCGAAAAGGTCCAAGATGCGAATATGTAGGAAAATGCCTGCCATGATAAAATGTAAAAGAAGGTATATGATGGTTTGTGGTGTTGAACAGACAGCGGTCCACAGGTAAGGTCCTTGGTGGGAAATACCCAAAAAAGGAAGGGGAAAACGGTGACCAGGTGGGCCCCATTACAGCCTTGGTCATTTCGCCCCTAGAACTAAAAAACGGCTCTGGAAGCATGGGGTAGTAGAGGAGAGCACCCGTTGAGGAGTCTGGGTGGTCCTACTCCAATCAAAGATGGGCATTTGAAGTGTAAGATACGTGGGGGAGAGTACTCATTGAGGATTCCGGGTGGTCCTACCCCAATGAATGGGAAATTGTCATATAGGCGCAAGCACCTCTGGGTAGCCTTCAGCTACTCAGAGCTTAATTGTTCCTGGCTTTGCCCAGCACCCCGTGTACAGCTAAAGTGTTCCGGGCTCTGCTCGGAAACCGGACACATAGACAAAAGCAAGTGGGAAAGTACAAAAAAATGAAAGTCACAGGATTGTCGGGGACGACAATGGTCAAAGGAAGGGTGTATGTAGGGGAGTGGACTCCTACATGGACCTGTCTGATGGAAAAAAGACAAATGTAAATGTGCAGTGTACAATGCGTTATTGTAACTTGTATACATATGTGGGGAAAGCAGCTAGAATTAGCTAGAGACGGTGTAGTACTGAGTTTTGGCCACTAGAGGGAGACACAGGACAGTGAGCAAAAGACTTAACAGCAGCTGAAGCTAGGAAACTCAAAGTCATGGTGGGCGGAGTTACGGGGACTGAGAAGGGGAATTCCAAAGAAAGGAAATAAAAGGAGGGAGAGTCCCAGGGTTAGGGTCAGACAGTCGGGGGGTGGCCCTGACAGGACTGCTGCAGACAGAGGACGCCTGGGGTACCGGACAGCTGGACACCGAAGAGGTAATAAGTGTCACAGCGGACGGACGGGCTTGACCAGGGGAAGCGCTGTGGCCGGTGACTTAGACAGGCGCAGCAAAAGAACCTAGAGGGCTGTCAGATCAGGAAGGAGAAGGAGGAAGTTACAGGTACCCAGGCCAATGTGGAGGAGCTGTCGTATTGCTGTGGATGTCGGAGAAAACACCCAATAAAGAGGACCTGATTGAACATTCATCTGCTTCTCCAGTCTTTTCTCTCATAAGGGACCACCCCCCCAGTGGGCACATGATCCTACATGTGGGTGAAATATTTATGGCAGAATTAGACTGCATAGAGAAATTATACAACTTCAGTATGGGCATTACTTAAGTGAATGTGCTGCAATACATTGCTCTTTCCCGGTCTTTAAAACGAACGTAGGCATGCCCCTTTGGAGCTGCCCCCTGACTCCGACAACTCAATATATACCATATACATTTTATATATATATGTATATATATATATATGTATACACACACATATAGAGTATATATATATATATATATATATATATATATATATATATATGTAAAATTTTTAAAAAATGAAGGCAGCACACCTTTTGTAAAAAATAGAAAATATGGTTTAATAGCCCATTGAGGCTTAGCAACGTTTAGGTTCAAATGAGAACCTCTTTCAAGTCTATATACAGCTTTGGCAAAAATTAAGAGACCACTTTCAAATGCTCAGTTTGTCTGATTTTTCTATTTATAGGTATATTTTTGAGTAAAATGTAAATTGTATTTTTAGTCTACAAACTACTGACAACTTGTCTCTGAATTTCCAAGCAATAAATTTTGTATTTTTTTGGTCAAATTTTTTTTAAAAAAACAGTGCTTTCAGACCTCAAGTAATGCAAAGAAAACAAGTTCATAATCATAGAAATAACAATACTAATGTTTTAACTCAGGAAGAGTTCTGAAATCAATATTTTGTCGAATATCCATGATTTTTAAAAACTGCTTTCATGCGTCTTGGCATACTTTCCACCAGTCTTTCACACTGCTTCTGGCACAAAAATGTAAGCAGTTCTTCTTTGTTTGATGGCTTGTGACTATCCATCATCCTCTTGATTACATTCCAGAGGTTTTCAATGAGGTTCAGGTCATCAGGTCTGGAGAATGGGCTGACCATGACAGGTTTTTAATGTGGTGGTCTCTTAATTTTTGCCAGAGCTGTATGTATATATTTTTTTAAAGTATACTATATTTAAGAACCTCAGAGATTTAACTTTTCATAAAAGGTACATTGTATTATAATTTAATCCAGAAGTAGCAAAACAAAATGTTATTGTGAAAGAAAGCAGCCTCACCTAGCCATCAAGCTTGTTTCCTAGATACAGTTCATTCGTATATTTCCAGAAATAACACCTTTTTTCAAGCTGCAATATCTCACTGTACTCTCCATTAATACACTTGTGAGCATTAATAAAGTCATTCTGCTGGCTGCTATATATATTTTTTTTTTTTACAAAAGATGTAAGTAACCCCTATCTCTTATCTTCGATGTAATGAAATGATGATGAAGGATGAAAGCAATATTTGGCAGATTTAGAAAAATTAATACTTTTCCTCATAAAAAGGAAATGAGAACATTCCATCTGAAAGAGCAAGCTCTATTTTTGTCTCTAATTGTCATACCTGTAATTTTTCTTCCATTGCAATCTGTGTTTAGTCATTCTGGTTACAGAAAGGGCAACCACTTTATACCTAGACTGACACATAAATCATATATTTTCTACTATAACTTTTGTCCAAAAAAAACCTTTTCAATAACATTGAAATAAATATTTTCGAATTTGTAATTTATTTTGTTGTTATATGTTCAGCCAATCAGGAGGGTTATAGCCTATATAAAAGCCGAAGCAGGAAATGATGTAATATAAGAAGCTAGGGAGCACCTATGATTAGACAACATAGGGGGGAATGGACTTAATGCAAGTTAGGGTGCTATGCCTTGTATGGAGAACAAAATGCATGCTGGGGAAGAGAAAGACCAATACAAAAATTGGTGTGCACACTTGATAGATTATACAAAAATACAAAGCTTTATTCATAACCATGAACATACAAACCCCTTAATAATATTTAAAAACATGTAAACGTAGCACAGTAATCATCCAAAACCCCTGGTGCTGTATCAAATACATAGGTGGACATACCGTACATATAGCAAGGAGCAATAAGAGAGCAATATTTGTGAACCCCTTGACTGATATATACAGCATATACACTCACTGGCCACTTTATTAGGTACACCTGTCCAACTGTGTGTTAAGACTTAATTTCTAATCAGCCAATCACATGGCGGCAACTCAGTGCATTTAGGCATGTAGACATGGTCAAGACAATCTCCTGCAGTTCAAACCGAGCATCAGTATGGGGAAGAAAGGTGATTTAAGTGCCTTTGAACGTGGCATGATTGTTGGTGCCAGAAGGGCTGGTCTGAGAATTTCAGAAACTGCTGATCTACTGGGATTTTCACGCACAACCATCTCTAGGGTTTACAGAGAATGGTCCGAAAAAGAAAAAAAATCCAGTGAGCGGCAGTTCTGTGGCCGGAAATGCCATGTTGATGCCAGAGGTCAGAGGAGAATGGGCAGACTGGTTCGAGCTGATAGAAAGGCAACAGTGACTCAAATTGCCACCCGTTACAACCAAGGTAGGCAGAAGAGCATCTCTGAACGCACAGTGCGTCGAACTTTGAGGCAGATGGGCTACAGCAGCAGAAGACCACACTGGGTTCCACTCCTCTCAGCTAAGAACAGGAAACTGAGGCTACAATTTGCACAAGCTCATCGAAATTGGACAGTAGAAGATTGGAAAAACGTTGCCTGGTCTGATGAGTCTCGATTTCTGCTGCGACATTCGGATGGTAGGGTCAGAATTTGGCGTAAAAAACATGAAAGCATGGATCCATCCTGCCTTGTATCAACGGTTCAGGCTGGTGGTGGTGGTGTCATGGTGTGGGGAATTTTTTCTGGGCACTCTTTGGGCCCCTTGGTACCAATTGAGCATCGTTGCAACGCCACAGCCTACCTGAGTATTGTTGATGACCATGTCCATCCCTTTATGACCACAATGTACCCAACATCTGATGGCTACTTTCAGCAGGATAATGCGCCATGTCATAAAGCTCGAATCATCTCAGATTGGTTTCTTGAACATGACAATGAGTTTACTGTACTCAAATGGCCTCCTCAGTCACCAGATCTCAATCCAATAGAGCATCTTTGGGATGTGGTGGAACGGGAGATTCGCATCAGGGATGTGCAGCCGACAAATCTGCGCCAACTGTGTGATGCCATCATGTCAATATGGTCCAAAATCTCTGAGGAATGCTTCCAGCACCTTGTTGAATCTCTGCCACGAAGAATTGAGGCAGTTCTGAAGGCAAAAGGGGGTCCAACCCCTTACTAGCATGGTGTACCTAATAAAGTGGCCAGTGAGTGTATATATATATATATATATATATATATATAATTACCCCATATGAGAAAATAATAATGATCAGGTGGGGGAACAAGCAAAATTATATATATATCTATATATATATATATATATATATACCTCCCAACTTTTGAAGAAGGGAAAGAGGGACAAAGGCTGTGACATGCGCAGCGCGCTGTGGCGACTTTTAGGCCATGCCCCAACCACTCCCATTTCACGACTAGTCACACCCATGTCCATGCCCCAACTGGACCCAATGAGCACTGCTGATCATACTGACTGGTACTGAGGGCACAGTGGCTGGCATTATGGGCAAAATGGCTGGTACTGTGGGCACAATGGCTGGTACTGAGGAAAAGAAAGAAAGAACAGAGAGAGAAAAAAGAAAACAGAGAGAAAGAAAGAAAGAGAAAGAAAGAAAGGAGAGAGAGAAAGAAAGAACAGAGAGAGAAAGAAAGAGCAGAGAGAGAAAGAAAAAACAGAGAAAGAAAGAAAGAACAGAGAGAGAAAGAAAGAACAGAGAGAGAAAGAAAGAACAGAGAGAGAAAGAACAGAGAGAGAAATAAAGAGGGAAAGAAAGAACAGAGAGAGAGTAGGAAAGAAAAAGAAAGAAAGAACAGAGAGAAAATAAGAGGGGAAATAAAGAAAGAACAGAGAGAGAAAGAACAGAGAGAGATGGAAAGAACAGAGATAAAGAAAGAGGGGAAAGAAAGAACAGAGAGAGAAAGAAAGAGAAAGAAAGAACAGAGATTGAGAACAAAAAGGGAAAGAAAGAACAGAGAGAGAGAAAGAAAGAAAGAACAGAGAGAGAAAGGAAGAGGGGAAAGAAAGAACAGAGAGTGGAAGAAAGAACACAGACAGAGAGAAAAAAAAAGGAAAGAAAGAACAGAGAGAGAGAAAGAACACAGAGGGAGAGAGAGAAAGAAAGAACAGAGAGAAAAAGAAAGAAAGAACAGAGAGAGAGAAAGAAAGAGGGAAAGAAAGAACAGAGAGAGAAAGAAAAAGAACAGAGAGAGAAAGAAAGAACAGAGAAAGAAAGAACACAGAGAGAGAAAGAAAGATTAGAGAGAGAAAGAAAGAACAGAGAGAGAAAGGAAGAACAGAGAGAGAAAGAAAGAGGGGAAGAAAGAAAGAACAGAGAGCAAAAGAAACAACAGAGAGAGAAAGAGGGGAAAGAAAGAAAGAATGTCACGGTCACGTGTGTCTGGACGCAGTGAGTACCGCAAGGCGAACCCATATGACACACGTGACCCTGGATACACCGCCTCCAGTGGGACAAATTTAAATAATAAGACGTGCAGCTGGATACACCGCCTCCAACAGGCGAATTTAGGTATTACACGTAAATCTGGAAACCCACCTCCAGTAAGGCGAATTTAAATAATAAAGGGGGAACCTGGGTAGCATTAACAATGGTGGGCCCTGCGATAGGGAATAGGGAAGTGGAGACCTCCTGAGCTCCCCTGAGCCAGTGTCCCTGCACTCCTAACGTTCCCTATGCCGATTCCGTACCGGGCGCGCAACAGGAACCTAAAAACCCTAGCTCGTCCTGACCTAAACCCTCACTAGGGAATTGGTCGGTGCGGAAACTAATCCCACCACTGCACTAAAACACACATGAGGAAGGATGACAAAACAGTGGAAACACCACTTAGCTTTGCTCTGTTGCGTACGCTCCTAGCAACAGAGCCCACCACCTGTGTGCATCTTCTCCTCTACCTGGATCCATCACCATAACTGGATCCTCCACCATAGTGCAGCCCTGGAGCAGAGTCCACCACCAGTTGCAGCTGTCCAGTAACACAGTCCCAAAGATGAGTTCAGCTCCTGCCCCAAAAGTCCAGCATGCTTGAGTCCAGCTCCCAGCAACCAAGTCCCGCATGCTGAGTGCAACTCTCTCCGTAGTCGTCACTCCACCAAGCCATGCAAGCACTTCCTGCAAACACCATAAACTGTGACTCCACCACGCCATGCCAGCCCTTCTTGCAGACCACCTAGCTGTCACTCGTCCCCTCTGGCTGGGTTGCGCAGGACTCATGTTCAGCTCCTTCTTTCACCCAGCCTTCCTTGTGAATGGCTAACACTAGAGTTGAGCGAAACGGGTCGAACAATTTCAAAAGTCGCCGACTTTTGGCAAAGTCGGGTTTCATGAAACGAAACCCGACCCTAGGATGAGGTCGGCCACGAAGTCGGCGACTTACGCGCCAAAGTCGCGTTTCAAAAGTTTGTTTAGCGCTCTTTTTCAGCCAATCAGGATCCACGGACACTGTGGGCAACGTGATGACATAGGCAGGGGTCGCCACCATCTTTCAGAAGGGCATGCAAGTGATTGGCTTGCTTTGGTGGGCATCACAGGGGTTATAAAAGGGCGTGCACGCCGACCGCCATCTTACTTCTGCCGATCTTAGAATAGGGAGAGGTTGCTGATTCTGTAGGGAGAGCGTTAGGCAGGGAAGAAGACAAAAAAACTGCTTCTGCTGCTAGCGATTTTGCCTGTGCAACACACCAGTCACTGTGTGTGCAGTGCAAGGGGAGGCTATATTGTGGTGGATCAGCGGTGTTGGTTGTTAGGCTGCCTTCTAAGGCTTCCTGACAGCTGCATTGCTATTTCCCCACTGCTCTGCAAACTGCTTTTTTAAAAGCAATCCCAATTTTTTTTTGTCCTGCTAAGGTACTGAGCGTGCATTTATTCACACCATACAGCGGTGTACGCTCCTCACACAGTACCATGTAACGGCTGTTATCACAGCCACAGTGAAGCTATCTGTGTGTCACTGTGGAGGACTTGTTCCGTTCTTACAGACCTACACTCTAGGGAGATTCCTATTCTGCCCAATTCTACAATTCACTTTTTTCACACCTGTGCCATCGAGCCTGTGACATAGCGCTCTGATAATCAGTGGGCCTCACACAATCCAAAAGTGTCCAGTGTCCACAAGTGTCTGCAGAAATTCAAAATCTCCCTTATCCTGTAGTCACTTTTTTCACACCTGCTGCATCGAGCCTGTGACATAGCGCTGTGATATTCATTGGGCCTCACACAATCCAAAAGTGTCCAGTGTCTGCAGAAATTCAAAATCTCCCTTATCCTGTAGTCACTTTTTTCACACCTGCTGCATCGAGCCTGTGACATAGCGCTCTGATATTCATTGGGCCTCACACAATCCAAAAGTGTCCAGTGTCCACAAGTGTCTGCAGAAATTCAAAATCTCCCATATCCTGTAGTCACTTTTTTCACACCTGTGCCATCGAGCCTGTGACATAGCGCTGTGATATTCAGTGGGCCTCACACAATCCAAGTGTCCAGTGTCCACAAGTGTCTGCAGAAATTCAAAATCTCCCTTATCCTGTAGTCACTTTTTTCACACCTGTGCCATCGAGCCTGTGACATAGCACTGTGATATTCAGTGGGCCTCACACAATCCAAGTGTCCAGTGTCCACAAGTGTCTGCAGAAATTCAAAATCTCACAGAAATTCAAAATCTCACTTATCCTGTAGTCACTTTTTTCACACCTGTGCCATCGAGCCTGTGACATAGCACTGTGATATTCAGTGGGCCTCACATAATCCAAGTGTCCAGTGTCCACAAGTGTCTGCAGAAATTCAAAATCTCCCTTATCCTGTAGTCACTTTTTTCACACCTGCTGCATCGAGCCTGTGACATAGCGCTGTGATATTCAGTGGGCCTCACACAATCCAAGTGTCCAGTGTTCACAAGTGTCTGCAGAAATTCAAAATCTCCCAGAAATTCAAAATCTCCCTTATCCTGTAGTCACTTTTTTCACACCTGTGCCATCGAGCCTGTGACATAGCGCTGTGATATTCAGTGGGCCTCACACAATCCAAGTGTCCAGTGTCCACAAGTGTCTGCAGAAAATCTAAATCTCCCTTATCCTGTAGTCACTTTTTTCACACCTGTGCCATCGAGCCTGTGACATAGCGCTGTGATATTCAGTGGGCCTCACACAATCCAAGTGTCCAGTGTCCACAAGTGTCTGCAGAAATTCAATATCTCCCAGAAATTCAAAATCTCCCTTATCCTGTAGTCACTTTTTTCACACCTGTGCCATCGAGCCTGTGACATAGCGCTGTGATATTCAGTGGGCCTCACACAATCCAAGTGTCCAGTGTCCACAAGTGTCTGCAGAAATTCAAAATCTCCCTTATCCTGTAGTCACTTTTTTCACACCTGCTGCATCGAGCCTGTGACATAGCGCTGTGATATTCAGTGGGCCTCACACAATCTAAGTGTCCAGTGTCCACAAGTGTCTGCAGAAATTCAAAATCTCCCTTATCCTGTAGTCACTTTTTTCACACCTGTGCCATCGAGCCTGTGACATAGCACTGTGATATTCAGTGGGCCTCACACAATCCAAGTGTCCAGTGTCCACAACTGTCTGCAGAAATTCAAAATCTCACAGAAATTCAAAATCTCCCTTATCCTGTAGTCACTTTTTTCACACCTGTGCCATCGAGCCTGTGACATAGCACTGTGATATTCAGTGGGCCTCACACAATCCAAGTGTCCAGTGTCCACAAGTGTCTGCAGAAATTCAAAATCTCCCTTATCCTGTAGTCACTTTTTTCACACCTGCTGCATCGAGCCTGTGACATAGCGCTGTGATATTCAGTGGGCCTCACACAATCCAAGTGTCCAGTGTCCACAAGTGTCTGCAGAAATTCAAAATCTCCCAGAAATTCAAAATCTCCCTTATCCTGTAGTCACTTTTTTCACACCTGTGCCATCGAGCCTGTGACATAGCGCTGTGATATTCAGTGGGCCTCACACAATCTAAGTGTCCAGTGTCCACAAGTGTCTGCAGAAATTCAAAATCTCCCTTATCCTGTAGTCACTTTTTTCACACCTGTGCCATCGAGCCTGTGACATAGCACTGTGATATTCAGTGGGCCTCACACAATCCAAGTGTCCAGTGTCCACAACTGTCTGCAGAAATTCAAAATCTCACAGAAATTCAAAATCTCCCTTATCCTGTAGTCACTTTTTTCACACCTGTGCCATCGAGCCTGTGACATAGCACTGTGATATTCAGTGGGCCTCACACAATCCAAGTGTCCAGTGTCCACAAGTGTCTGCAGAAATTCAAAATCTCCCTTATCCTGTAGTCACTTTTTTCACACCTGCTGCATCGAGCCTGTGACATAGCGCTGTGATATTCAGTGGGCCTCACACAATCCAAGTGTCCAGTGTTCACAAGTGTCTGCAGAAATTCAAAATCTCCCAGAAATTCAAAATCTCCCTTATCCTGTAGTCACTTTTTTCACACCTGTGCCATCGGGCCTGTGACATAGCGCTCTGATATTCAGTGGGCCTCACACAATCCAAGTGTCCAGTGTCCACTAGTGTGTGCAGAAAATCTAAATCTCCCCTGTCCTATAGACACCTTGTACCTTGTTTTACATTACTATATAGTTTGTTGGATTTTGTCTACATTTCTACCAAAAATGAGGAAGGCTGGTGGAAGAGGCCGTGGAATTGGGCGGGGGTTGGCAGCTGGTAATGATGGTGTTGGTGGTGGATCTGATGGTAGTGGCAAAAGCAAAATAGGACCGAATGCAGGAGGTGTTGAGCCTGCGTCATCGTCTGGCTCCATAAGGCTTCGAAGGCTTAGTTTTCTAGGAGTTGGCAAACCGCTTTTAACGCCAGAGCATCAGGAAAAAGTTTTGTCTTACATTGCTGACTCAGCCTCCAGCTCTATCGCCTCCTCTTCTGAAGTTGTAAAAAGTAAAAGCACTGAGTCGTCATTGGAGGCTCATGTTCATGAACCACACCTTTCCTTGTGTCCTTCACCACAACCAAGATTGAAGGATGACGCAGGCCATACTACTGATTACTCCATGGAGCTGTTTTCACATACCATGCCTGGATTATCAAGTGAAATGGTGAATTACCCAGGCCAAGATGAATCTGACATGGAGTGCACTGATGCACAGCCGCTGATAGATGATTCTGCTGGTACATTCACTCAGAGCACTACATTGTCCTCGCAGTGTACAGAGCCAGATTCTGACCCTGATGAGACTCAGGTGCCCCTTCCCGCACACTATACCACCATACACGGTGACACAGAGGAAAGTGCACATGACATTGAAGAGGAGGTGATGGATGACCCAGTTGTTGACCCAGATTGGCATCCATTGGGGGAAGAGGGTGCTGCTTCCAATAGCTCAGATGAGGAGCATCCACAGCAGACATCGACATCGCAACAGCTGTTATCTGGCAGGCCCGGAGCACTCCAAAGACAGGTTCCAAAAATCAAAAAAGTTGCTGGACAGCTTGTCCAGAGGGTCAAAACATCACAGCGTGCTAGGCCGCAAAATGTCTGCCAAAGTAGGAAGAGTGCAGTGTGGCACCTTTTTGAACAAAATCCTCATGATCAGGCCAAGGTTATCTGTAAGAAGTGCACAAAGACCTTTAGCCGAGGGAAAAATCTGAAAAATTTGAATACCAGTTGCATGCTTAGACATTTAACCAGCATGCACTTGCAAGCGTGGACACAACACCAAACCTCAAGTGCCACATGTGCAACTGATCACAAAGAAGGTAGTCAGCAACGCTACATTGTTTCCCCCACTGTAAGCCCACCGGTTAGCACAGCAGCAAATGTTGAGGTGTCGTTGCAAGGCCACAGCAGTCAGGGAATCCCACTGTTATATCAACGAAATACTGAATCTAGGCCATCAGAAAGAACACCAACTCCATCACCATCATCAACCCTCTCTCAGTCCGCCCTGTCCACCGCTACTTCCACCATATGCAGCTCTCAAGTCCAGCTCACCCTCCCAAACACTATGAGTATGTCAAGAAAGTACTCAGTCTCTCATCTGCGTACACTGGGTTTGAACGCCCACATTGCCAAACTAATCTCGTTTGAGATGATGCCCTATCGGTTGGTGGAAAGCGCAGCTTTCCGCGAACTCATGGCCTATGCAGTACCACGCTATGACCTACCCAGTCGCCACTTCTTCTCTCGCAAAGCCATCCCAGCCCTCCACCATCATGTGAAAGACCGCATTGTCCATGCACTCAAGCAGTCAGTGAGTGGAAAGGTGCACCTCACAACTGATGCATGGTCCAGTCGGCATGGCCAGGGCCGTTACGTGTCCATCACTGTGCACTGGGTTAATGTGGTGGATGCAGGGTCCACAGGGGACAGCGGTGGTGGGACAGTGCTGCCTAGCCCACGGTATAGGAAACAGTTGGCTGTAGGCGTTCCACCCTCCTCCTCCTCCTCCAGAAGCGAAAGCTCGTCCACAGAGCGCAGTCGTACGAGCACTCCATCTGCAGCTGCCACTGTTGCACACGAGGTGTCCCCCTATCGAGCAGCTAGTGGAAAGCGTCAGCAGGCTGTGATGCAGATGATGTGTTTGGGCGACAGACACACCGCCGAGGTGCTGGCCGAGTACTTGAAGCGACAAACTGAGTCATGGCTGGGCAGTGTACATCTTGAGGCAGGCAAGGTAGTTAGTGATAACGGCCGTAATTTTGTGGCAGCCATAGCCCTTTCAAAACTCAGCCACATACCTTGCTTGGCTCACACCTTGAACCTGGTGGTGCAGTGCTTCCTCAAAAATTATCCGGAGTTAACAGCCCTGCTCCATAAGGTGCGAAGACTGTGCGCGCACATCCGCCGGTTGCCTGTACACTCCGTTCGTATGCAGAAGCTGCAGCTATTGCTCCACCTTCCCAACCACCGCCTCATTATCGACATTGCAACAAGGTGGAACTCCACCCTGCACATGGTGGAGCGGCTGTGCGAGCAGAGGCAGGCCATAATGCATTTGTGGGAGGATACACGGCCAGGCACTTTGAGAGCAGACATGGAGTTGACAGGTGTGCAGTGGTCGAAGCTGAAAGACCTCTGTAAAGTCCTTCAGTGTTTTGAAGAATGCACACGGCTGGTACGCGCAGACGACGCCATCCTAAGCATGAGCATCCCACTTATGCGTCTGCTCATGCAAACTTTGACGCACCTTAAGGAGCAGGCGTCTGCAGCCAATGTTGACAAGGAGGAAGAGGTGGAGGGAATCCTTGATGACATTCAGCCATTGTCTGCTCAGGGACCTCTCCTGGACGAGTTGGAGGAAGAAGAGGAGGAGGAGGATGATGATGGGGATGATTACTTAGGGGAGGAGGATGCATCTCGTGGGGCAAGTGAAAATGTTGGCGTGGCAAGGTCTGGTACAGGGTTTGTGCGTGACTGGAGGGATGTGGATTTGCCAGAAAGTGCTCCTCCAACCAGCACTCGCAGTGCATCATTGACACCGGGAACATTGGCCCACATGTCAGATTATGCCTTGCGGATCCTAAAAAGGGACCCCCACATTGCCAAAATGATGAACGATGACGACTACTGGTTGGCCAGCATCCTGGATCCACGCTATAAAGGCAAATTACAAAACATCATGCCACAGGAGAACCTTGACCTAATATTGGCTAATAAACAAGCAACTCTGGTAAATCGGTTGCTTGAGGCATTCCCAGCACAGAGCAGCGGTGATGGTTCTCACACAAGCCGTACGGGCCGGGGGCAGCTTGGCAGAGGTGTTCATGGTGCACACAGCAGAAGTGGCGTTGGAGACAGGGGTTTCATGACAATGTTGTGGACTGATTTTTCAAGTACCGCTCACACAACTGGTAATACAGCATCGATGGAAAGTGACAGGAGACAGCAGTTGTCAACTATGGTTACAAACTACTTTTCCTCCCATATCGATGTTCTCCCACACAGGTCATTCCCCTTTGACTATTGGGCCGCTAAACTGGACACCTGGCCTGAATTGGCACAATATGCCTTACAGGAGCTCGCTTGCCCAGCTGCAAGTGTGCTATCAGAAAGAGTCTTCAGTGCAGCTGGATCAATCCTGACAGAAAAAAGGACCCGTCTGTCAACCCAAAATGTGGATGATCTAACCTTCATTAAAATGAACCATGCATGGGTTTCCAAGGATTTTGTCCCACCTTCCCCTGATGACACATAGGGTGACAGAAAAATGGCTTGCTTTGGTCCACCTCTTCCTGGGACTTGACCTATTTCGCCTTTTGCATCAGCTGAATGTCCAACATCAGCATATGCCACTTTCTAAAACTCCCTAACTGTGCTGCCTTCCCCCCCCCATGGCCGGGGTCACCACCTAGCGCACGACACCGTGCGAGTGCCGTTGCCCTGGACAGGTGGGTAGGCTGACTCTTGGGCGCGGGCACTGGCACAGGGTCCCTCATACTGCAATCAAGTGTCTCTGACGGTGGTGGTGCACACCCACCGTCAGACACACCGCCGTACTATGAGGGGCCCAGTGCCAGTACCGACGCCCACGAGTGGCCCCCCCCTTGCTTGGGCAGGGCCCCAGCATTTGCAATCTTTACCTCTCCCTGCTCCTCCGCTGTGTAGTCTGGGCCGTCAAATCCATACTGTGCCTGACACCGTCTGAGCCTGCCTCCTGGTGTATTGACATATATTTTGAATGTGTACGCTATCCATACATGTTATCCGGGGATACGGTACCCTTTCTCACCTTTGTGCAATCACGTGCAAGCCATACTGGGCCTAACACCGTCTGAGCCTGCCTCCTGATGTATAGACATATCTTTTGAATGTGTACGCTATCCATACATGTTATCCGGGGATACGGTACCCTTTCTCACCTTTGTGCAATCACTTGCAAGCCATACTGGGCCTTACACCATCTGAGCCTGCCTCCTGATGTATAGACATATATTTTGAATGTGTACGCTATCCATACATGTTATCCGGGGATACGGTACCCTTTCTCACCTTTGTGCAATCACGTGCAAGCCATACTGGGCCTAACACCGTCTGAGCCTGCCTCCTGATGTATAGACATATCTTTTGAATGTGTACGCTATCCATACATATTATCCGGGGATACGGTACCCTCTCACCTTTGTGCAATCACGTGCAAGCCATACTGGGCCTAACACCGTCTGAGCCTGCCTCCTGATGTATAGACATATATTTTGAATATGTACGCTATCCATACATGTTATCCGGGGATACGGTACCCTTTCTCACCTTTGTGCAATCACGTGCAAGCCATACTGGGCTTAACACCGTCTGAGCCTGCTTCCTGATGTATAGACATATATTTTGAATGTGTACGCTATCCATACATGTTATCCGGGGATACGGTACCCTTTCTCACCTTTGTGCAATCACGTGCAAGCCATACTGGGCCTAACACCGTCTGAGCCTGCCTCCTGATGTATAGACATATCTTTTGAATGTGTACGCTATCCATACATGTTATCCGGGGATACGGTACCCTTTCTCACCTTTGTGCAATCACTTGCAAGCCATACTGGGCCTTACACCGTCTGAGCCTGCCTCCTGATGTATAGACATATCTTTTGAATGTGTACGCTATCCATACATGTTATCCGGGGATACGGTACCCTTTCTCACCTTTGTGCAATCACTTGCAAGCCATACTGGGCCTTACACCGTCTGAGCCTGCCTCCTGATGTATAGACATATATTTTGAATGTGTACGCTATCCATACATGTTATCCGGGTATACGGTACCCTTTCTCACCTTTGTGCAATCACTTGCAAGCCATACTGTGCCTGACACCGTCTGAGCCTGCCTCCTGATGTATAGACATATCTTTTGAATGTGTACGCTATCCATACATGTTATCCGGGGATACGGTACCCTTTCTCACCTTTGTGCAATCACTTGCAAGCCATACTGGGCCTAACACCGTCTGAGCCTGCCTCCTGATGTATAGACATATATTTTGAATGTGTACGCTATCCATACATGTTATCCGGGGATACGGTACCCTTTCTCACCTTTGTGCAATCACGTGTAACCCATACTGGGCCTGAGAACGGCTGGCGAGCTGTTAAGCAAGCTACAGCACCTGTGGTTTGCACACGTAAGTTTTTCATTTTTTTCAGGAATGACGGTTAGGCCTAATTCCGGAACTGCGGTTGACCTGCACTTACTGGGAAATCATCGTTCGCGAGTAATAATTGTAATCAATGATCCCCATCACTAACGTTGTTCAGCGGGTTATCTGCACCTGTAAGCGACAAACGCTGGCCTTTTCAGTGTAGCGCACATGCAGCCACGGACATGTAAGGGCATGACACACCAGTTATTGGCCAATCTCATGTGCCAGAGCCTCACGTGTCCCTCTAGTAAGCCAGACTCGGACCGCGGGGCATGACGGAGTCTCGTTCGTTAACGGAATTAAGCTTGCAATGTGTGCATCTGTTCTGTAGCTGGCATGGTTGAGGTTGCCCGTGTTGAGTCAAATTACGCCGTAGGCTCCACTCCTGGTGGTGCCCTTCTGGACATTCCTTTAAGGTTCAGCTTTGCAACCATACTGCCCACGTAAAACAAACACTTTGCCTTCATGAACGCTGTTTGGAGGGTCATGACTCGTGGGAATAACGCCGCCCAATCAGTTAACCTGCTAGAGAGATCCTTCGTTGCTCCCAAGCATGACATCACACTCCCTAGGAGGAAGGTAATGCCACTGTGGCGACCGTACTCCTGGGGGCGACACAAGTGCACTGATGCCCAGCCACTGCTCGATGAATCTGCTGGTACATTGACCCAGACCACTACATTCCCCTCGCACGCTACCCGGCCTGAATCTGACCCTGATGAAACTCAGGTTACCCTTCCCATATACAGTTCCATCTTACACGGTGACAAAGAGGAAGCTGCAGATGAAAGTGCAGGTTCGGCCCACCCGCCATCAGACACACCACCGTACTATCAGGGGCCCTGTACCAGTGCCGTCGCCAACGAGTGGGCCCCCCCTGCTTGCTCAGGATCACAGCACTTGCAAGGTTGAAATACTGTGCAGTGAGATGGAAGATTGGGACGATGAGGAGTCCAGACTAGTACAGGGATTCCCTAGCGAGGAGACTTATTTGATTGTTTTCAATGTTGGGACAGCAATTTTTGGGGAGCACTCTACTCTGGAGAATGATAGATGGGGCCCACCATACACTGGAACATTCCAAAGGTGGACATCAGACACTGGAGCAGCATTTACAGGGCCCATTATACACTAGAGCATTAGAAATGGGGCCCATTATGTTTGGAGCATTATTTGGGCCCATAAGACAGTGGAGCTTCATCCATGGGGACCAACATATACTGTAGCATTATGTGGAGCTCATCATATACTGTTTCAAACATTATATGGGACCAATGATTCTGTATGGAGAAATAGATGGGCCTCGTCATGAGATGTAAAAAGTGAAGTATTTTTCATTGTACTATACCGCTATTTCTCTGCCGTATCGGAGCATGATGAGTTGTGGTATTATGTGTTAAAGGGGCGCTCTTTCGCCCAGGGCACATGAAAACCTGGAGCCAGCCCTACCCCCCCACAACTTTAGCCAAATAACCCCCATTTTTCAGTGCGTAACTTGTATTATGAAGTTAATTAAGGTTGACCAGCTTAAGTAAGAAGAATTGATGCTTTTGGCATTCAAATGAGCACTGTAGGTGTGTTTCCTGTCCTCCTCTCACTGCCGACTTTTATTCCCCATTGACTTACATTGGGTTTCGGGACGACCCCGACTTTTCCCTATAATCGGCCGATCTTGCTCGACCCGACTTTTGGAAAAGTCTGGTTTCACGAAACGAAACTCGACCATAAAAAACCAAAAGTCTCTCAACTCTAGCTAACACACAATATCACCAACAGTGAATGATACACCTGGCACTCATTTATAGAGCATTCACACCTGTTACCTAATCACGTGCACTTAACCAAAGAACTAAGGGTTAGGGTTAGGGTCAGGGTTAGGGTTAGGGTTAGGGTTAAGGTTAGTAAAGTCATGGTTTGGGTTAGTGTGAGGGGCCACCTAATGTTGGAAAAAAACGCAAACGCGGTAAAAACGCACTAAAAACGCATACAAACGCATAAAAACGCTGCGTTTTTTTCATGCATGCTCATAAAAATGCTTGAAAAAAACGCAGCATCTGTATGCGTTTGTATGCGTTTTTTCAATGCGTTTTTTTGCGGGAAAAACGCACTGCAAAAAAAAGCAAGTGTGAAACTAGCCTAACACACAATATCACCAACAGTGAATGATACACCTGACACTCAATTATAGAGCATTCACACCTGTTATCTAATCACGTGCACTTAACCAAAGAACTAAAGTGCGATACCACTCACCACCACCGGGGCAACTTAGAATGAACGACACCACGTGTAATAATTCTAATGGCCACCGGGGGCAATCAACCCACTTTGGCACCAAGCCAAAGGAAAAAAGTTCAATTTGTGCATTTAAAATGTCAGATCCAGCCTGGATCATGACAGTACCCCCTCCTTAATGAGGGACCTCTGGACCCTCAAGACCACACCTCATTAGGGAAACACCTACAGCGGTGATGCCCAGATCCTGAGTTCACCCCACCACTACCTGACACTTCAGGTTAATGACAAACGCACCGCTGGTATTGGCAATACATGTTCTGGAGGCACC